>NW_022602748.1:0-47868 GCF_008692095.1 Etheostoma spectabile | reverse complement strand
CACATAGCACATTTTGCTACAGGTACACATTTTTTTTAAATAAACCTGCACTATCTGTCCATTTGCCTTTTTGTTGATCAGTCCACTTCTAACATTATTCAGTGTATCTTCATGCCACCTTGCTTGTCTGTTAATTAGGTTTAGGTGTTTCGGATTAATCTAAAACAATGTATGAGCCTACTACAAACTTCAATGATTAAATGTGTGAGCATATAATTAAAAGATAATCACAAATACCCGTCTCTCTGCCACACTAGCAACTGGATGAAAAAAAAGGATGGGGATTATATTTGATTGTGGAAAACTAGGGGGGGAAAAGATATGACAAAGACTGAATGAACGGAGTGAAATTAAAATCAAATCACAAACGTGTTAAAAATATCCCTCAGAAAACAGAACTTTGGATCCATTGAACATATTCCCCCATGCAACCCGTCTCACGGCAGTTTGTGAAATTATCATGTTATTTGATTTATTGAATCGTCAACAGGGACACATTTTCTCATTTATTACGTGGTGGTCTCCAGCTTGCTCTGTGGGGACAACAACGGCCGCTGGGACAAGATCCGCCGTCGCTGCGGAAGGGAAACTGGGACATGAAACGTCACACGCCTGCGACACCAACGGGACCGACCGCCACACACGGGGCGCGCTGGGACGGTTGTAGTTAGGAAAAGTACAACGGGGTAAGGGACTACCACACGCAGGACGTGATCCCTAGTCTCTTGGGTGAAAGTCCTGTGTTGTTTGACCCGATCACCACCCCATACCAACCTCCTCATGCGGATTTTTGGCTTTCAATACTACTCACTACCGAAATCGTGCTGTTATCACGAAAGGTGCTTCCCATTAACATACATTAGTTTAAAATTTGTCATCACCACCAGAAAAATAGAAAAAAAAATTGTCCCTGTACACAAATCAATAGATTAAATAACGTCACCATTTCACGAACTGCCACAAGACGGGGCCCATGTTATCAAGTAAAACTTGAGAATGTTTCCATCCCTGTTTTCTCCTCCATGATGAACTGAGCTGAGGACAAACAGCAGAGACTTTGAATCGATACTTCCATTTACAACATGAAAATTACCTGTGAAGACAGAGAGAAGAAAACAAACCATAATCTTCCCCTGTCATTCCCCTTGTGCAAAGGGGAAATCATCACTGTTTGAATTTCATAAAATGTGCTCCTTGGAAATCACACCATACACCACAAAAGATACTTCCCGTAAGCTAGCGTAATGGTAAACATACAAGCAGCAAACGCGCACATACAGAGACTTACTTTTTGTTTTGTTGCTCTGCATTGATTTTCTGAAATGTGACTTTTCAGAGAGCACGTAAGCTGAAATGAGAAACACCTGCTCTCCCTTAGCTGTGTGTCAGAAAAAAAGCTGTTCAAAGTTCAGCTCTTTAAAAATGAATTTTGTTTTGATAAAAAAATATGCATTGATGGGACTTAATGAGTGTTTGTTTAAAATATTAAAATCTAAAAAAAAGCTAGATAAATTAAATCACTATCAGGTGTATTTGTATTCTCTGTAAAATATGTTGTCATATTCTTTTACTGGCATATTTTGACAACAATGTAAATTGTGGTTTATAAGTTTATGGACTTAACATATGAATATAAAATGACTAAAACCCATTCTGTTTTTCAATAAACTTTGTTTATTTTACTCCAAATCAGTAAAATAGAAAATAATGTCCGTCAAATGTTAGGACAATTCCCTGTAATACTAAAGTACTGAGGTTGTTTTCCAGGCTAGACAGTGTGTGTTTTTGTGTGTTTGTGTGTGTGTATATGTGTCTACGCGTGTGTGTGTGTGTGTGTGTGGGGGGGGGGGGGGTGCGGTGACAGTGAGGAAGTAGAGATCTCATCTCACTGGCCCTGTGCCCCATGACTCAGAGACATCCGGTGTCAGGACTTTGCCTGTGGGGCCGATGTCATCTGCAGAGCCAGACAAACACAGTAGAGGCGGCACTCCAGCATCATGCACCTCCCACTCATCATGCTTCACTGCTATGTCATCTTAGCTTCCCTACGGATGACCATGCTCTTGTCTGGTCCACGTATGTATGCACATGTGGAAGCATCCACTCACACACACACACACACACACACAGAGTAAGAGAGAGAGAAAGTGAGACAACAATGTGTGCTGTCTTCAAGCAGTAGTTATGGACTATGTCATGTAGTGACATGGAGTCATGGAGAAAGTGAGTGAAAACACAAAGTAAAAGAGATGCACAGTGAGTGTAAAGTTGGAACATTTGAAGTCTTTTATTATCATTTCTCGATATATAATTTCACAAAGTTTCCCTTATTGGGGCCAAGGTGCCAAAAAGGCGTAAAAAAGACTCCACATGTCAAAATAAAGTGGCAAAAAATATATAATAAAAGAAATATTTTTACAGATATTTAAAAATGTCTTTCTTTCCATACAATGCAATTAGTTTCCTGTCAGCTTGTAAAGCTTATGAGTTTTTGCATTCCCTTGCTAAGATTTAGTATTTAACAGATACATAATTATACAATATATAGCATCTTAAAACAATGCCTCAGGACATGCAAATATGGGCAGAGTTGTGCGTAAAGTCAATTCAGCAAGCACCTCCATTCCCTCAACTTATTATCTTTAATTCCTTCAAGTTGTTGTCTAATAGCTTCAGAAGTATTGATGTGTTGAATTTTCAAAATGTATATTTTTAATACTCATTTTAATGAGTCTTTCCTCACAAGCAAGCAGTGACTCCAAAACAACATGTGTTCACGCTCAAGCCAAAAATCTGAATTTCTATTGAAAAGATCTTTTTTGGGGGCACCTGGGTAGCTCACCTGGTAGAGCCTGCACCCATATAGAGAGGTGCGGGCGCAGGTTCGACTCTGACCTGCGGCCCTTTGCTGCATGTCATTCCCCCTTCGTGTCATCAGCTGTCCTGTCAAAGTCCTCAATGGGCAAAAAATAATCTTTAAAAGGAAACACATAGATAGGGCATCTGAAGACAGGAAATGCCTTGCAGCAAAAGGGGCCCCAGGTTAGAATCAAACTGTTTCAAACCTTTGCTTTTTAATTATTTTAACCCGAGACGACAAAGCTCCCTTAAAGCAACACCAACGATTCTTTTGTACCTTAAAATAATGTTTCCAGAGTGAACAGCACTTCTGCATTCGCTTTGCGGCCCTCTGTCGGCTATAACCGCACTATGCAAGTTTGCCAAATTGTGTTGCGGATCTGTAGTTTTGAATGAGAAAACGGTAATGGAGACTTCCACTTCCACCTGTAAGGGGCCGAAGAGGCTTTGGTGTTGGTTTGACGTAAACAAACTCTACCACAGACCACAATGTTGGAGCAACATACTTATTTGAACCCAAACCATTAATTGACGACAAATGCTGTCATTGTGCGTCAGATCAGAAAAAGCTCCTACGTGTCATCACAGAAAGCATCTATCTATCTATATGTGCCTTGTTCCCACCTTTTCCTTTTCTCCAGTTTCACATACTGTCAGCGTCTCCTCTACACAAACATGGGTTTCTTACTGATGGTATTTGCTGAAATAAACACAGAGGCAGTGACACTCAGCCTTTCTGTGGCCTGTCTTCTATTTTGTGTTTAACAAGGCAAGTTTGAGATATCTGCTCCCCGCTGCGCTCAGAAAGCCGGGCTGAGGAAACGGTTCACAGAGGCTGAGGAAGATAAGATGACACCCGGCTGGCAAAAAAAAGATGACAACTAAGATAGCATGTGGTGTGACAATGAAAATTGCATAAGAAGGGATGTCTCAGCCTTGACAAAACTTGGTGGTTTGTGTCTTTCATGGCCATGAGATGTGTTATGGGGTGGGTTATCAACAAGGTGATTTTGTAGATAAAAAGGAGATGATTCTTTTTTATTGTTAGTTCTTTTTTATCCTCAAGAAGAGCCAAATCAGTTCTACAACACTTAAAAAGATAGATAAATTTGACTTGACATTTTGAATGGCTTTTAAAGTTATTACATTAAACTGAACACTATGTTTATTGGTTTATTCATGCCTTTTATGAATATTTGCAACCCCAGTTAACCCTCCTGTTGTCCTCAGGTCAATTTGAACCAGTTTCCATATCAGAAATTTGGGTTTCTATCAACCAAAATGTCAAAAAAAATAACGTATATGGTTCTCTACAACACTCTTGACACAAGTTTCAGTGTATTTGGATGTTTTATTTAATTGTATTGCATTTGAACAAAAAATAAAAAGAATCTTGAAAAAAGTGAAATAAAATGACGGAAAAAGCTTGATATAATGTCGGGGGAAAAACAAACTATAAAAACATCAAAAAAGTGCAGAACAAAACGCTGGAAAAAGTGGTATAAAAAGATTTTTTAAATTTGCACTGAGAAAAACAAAAGTTGCATAATGGGCGGGAGGACAACACAAGGGTTAAGGAAAGTCCTTATGATCGGAGCACCTAGTATTAAACTGCAAAACTCTGCATAGGCAGAAGGTCAGGGTGGGGGCTTGGGCTCTATCTCATGTCTCTTATTTGAAAGTCCATATCGACGCATTTCATTTACAGGAGTCTTCCGATGCCACTGGAGGTTCCGCAGGAAAGTCTAAGACGTGAGGAGGGGAAGCAAGTGAAAGTAATGGATATGCATATGCAATTTTATGAGACATACCTCGGGTTCCAAACACAGGGCTTTCAAGCTGGGGAGAACAGTTTGTGTCACATAAGAAGTTGTGAAACAGGTGTGCGTGTCCTGGATCTACTACTCAAGGGGCCAGTGTTTTAAACCATAGTCGTTTTTAAACTTAACTGTCACATCCTTGTTTCACAGGTCCTTTTCATGGATACTGTAACTGTGACGTAACTGATCTCCTTAACTGCCTTGTGGCCCTCGATGAACTAATTTTGTAAGATATTATACAATTGTTGTGTTTTCAAGTTTAAGTTTTCATACACAATCATACGTGCCCATTCATGAGAATGTGTTGTGTGATTAGCTTGTTGCTAGCTGTTTATGTCTGGTGCTCCAGAAATACAAAAGCAGGCATACAACAGATGAGTATGTGTGTGTGTTATTTTCAATTCATTTTGGAATGAGATAGTAAAATGACTTCAGACTTTCCCACACACTTACACTGCAAACCTCAGAAGGAAAACAAGTTTGTTGGTAGTGCTGCGCGTCAGAGTTGACTTAATGTGACGTTAAATTCAGGTGATACATTGGTCTCTCATGTTGGTTACGGAGATTTGAATCTCCTTCCCTACGGAAATCAGTCAGAGTGGAGGCAAAGTCAGACCGAAAATAGAAACGGAGTCCAAAGTGTTGACAGATGTGTGTGATGTCAGGCGAGTGCTGTACTGCTCTGTTTTTGGTCCCTCATTTAGCTCTACGACAGTATCTGTTGTACATTTGTTTAGTTTTTTCAATGTGTGAGAATGGGAGTGTCAATAGTGTAAATTCGATTTGATTTAAAATACTCTGATTTGCAAATGTTTCATGAGGAAGGAAATGTCTGTTTTCTGAAGATTCTAAAATGTTTGAATTGAACTGTTTCAAAGCCACCTTGCAAGCCCTCTGGCAGTGAGTGTTTGGTATAGAAAACATTGTTTTTTGGCGTATTATTCCTTTAATTAAATCTCCTCAGTAGCCCATATCTATCTCCCCAGATAAGGATTCTTCTAAGTGGTGCAATTGATTTCTTCCAGTGCAGGTAAGATGGGACTTTGTGCAGACTGAATTGAGACAATCCTGTTATTTCACAGTGCCAGCGTGTAAAAGATAGTGCTAGCTGCACATGCCATGAATACCATCCAGCATGTTTGTCCTATATTTAGGCCATCCTTCCATTTACTGTATTTTTACAGCACTTTATTTATTTTTTTTTAAAGATACAAATAACGATTATACCACTTTTATCAAAATAAAATGCGTATTTATAACATCTGTGGCAAGCAGTGAACTCCCCACACCCCATTTCAGTCAATATTTACCCACTTACATTCCCATTAAGCCTTTTCCACCTGGAGTTCCCCATCAAGCTGACTTCAAATGTCAAACCAGGTAAAAGCTCCTTTGGAAATGAGGAGAACTTGCTTGAGAGTGACAGCAGAGAAAGATTTTTTTTTTTTTTAAACTGAGGGAAGCTAAATGTCATGATGAATATATAAGTACAGCCCAACTGCCTTCATCACTGCATCAATCACCCGTTCCTTTGATTTGCATCGAACGGCTCTTGTCAAAACAATAATCCTTTTCTGTTTGTTCTCCTCATTGCAGTGCCATATGCGGCTTGTCATATTACCTTCTAGTAATGCTTCGCTCACTTTCTTTCCTTGTATTGTGCGAGTTGTCGTAAAGAAAAAACAATAATTTAAAAAAATGTAATGAAATGAAGTCAGCCCAGGAGTTTTCATGTGTGACATACCAATCGTCCATAGAGAACGTATTTGCTTTCATCGCCATAGTTAAATGAACACACATCATTTTTACATGCCATTTTCTCACTTTGTTATATGCTAATTGCCATGCATACACATGCAATTGTTTGTTTTTTTTTACCAATGGAAATGATCTTTCAACGATGCCACTGCTTCATTTTAGCAGACTGGAGTAACATTTTTATTTCCCCTTCTGATCAAAAAAGTGTTAAACCTAAATACAGCGTTCTGGCTCGCCCATTACCTCATTGGTTTCTGCTAGCTGTGCTGGACAGTGGACATGGTGAGAGCGGAAACAAATCAACTTTACTGTCTCCTGTAACTCATCTTGACATGTCAGGTAGCAGCTTAAGAGATGTTTGGTGCAATACACTGAAATTGGAATTACAAATATGCTTGCTTGCACTTACGCTTCAATTTACAATGTCATATTCAGCCAAACTGCTACCCCCGCTGTTGTACTTAGACGATCTGAAGACCTTAAAACCCCTAAATGGAGAGGGATGGGAGAGTTGATCATGTTTATTAAGTCTGCTTGGCTTCATGTGCAGGATTGTGCTCTGCAGCAGCGTACAGGAATGGTGTGGCGTGAAGCTGAGTAGATGTGAAATGTGGGCACAAGCTGTGGGCGAGATCCACTTCCTCTGTCTCCATAGAGATGACAGGGAGACGAGAAGGCCTTCCGCACGCCAGGCCGTTACTAATTCAAGATGGCAGCCACACTCCAAGGAGCTGGCATCTAATGAGAATGTGTCTGAGGAGGTCATTGCTGGTGACAACAGAGCAAAACATCTGTTTGTAACAACTATGTGAAATACCTTGTACCATTTTCTGCTTGATAGAACTTTTCTCCGCTGCCATCTGCCTTCAATGTAACATTTATCAGTGACATAGATTTGCAAAAAATGGACCATCTGCTTATGAGAGAAGGTCATGTGGCTGTTTTTGTTCTGCCTGACAATGTTAGTCAACGGAAACTGTCCTCACCAGAAACAGAAGAAAGAAAAAAACAGCACTGGTCTCTCAAAAAAACAATCAAATGTTTGTAATTCAACGGGCTAACCCCATCTCCTGAGGTTGGTTATATTATTTGCTCAGTACCTCTGTATACATTTTAATGAAGGCAAAATCCTGAGGTCATGAGATTAATGACTTTTTGTATTAGTGGCAAAGGATGAAGTACATTTTGTCCCACTATTTATTATTATTATATTATTATTATTATTACTACTATTATATGTTATTATTTTTCTGATAGAACACAGGATGCGTGATTTACAGAGCATTTATGCTTAGCACTAGAGCTGGGCAATGTTGTATCAATATCGTGATATGAGACTAGATATTGTCTTAGATTTTGGATACATATAATATGTTAAGTGTTGCCTTTTTCAGGTTTTACAAGCTGCATTACAGTAAAGTGATGTCATTTTCTGAACGTACCAGACTGTTCTAGCTGTTCTATTATTTACCTTTACCCACTAAGTCATTAATTATTTCTGGAGAATAATTATCAAAGAAATCTCATTGTGTAAATAGCATTTTATTAAAACACCATTAGTCAGTATTTGGTCAAGAATATCATGATGTTTGATTTTCTGACTCTCTCTCTCTCTCTCTATATCTATATATCTCTATATCTATATATATCTATATATATATATATTATAATATATATATATATATATATATACACACAGTATATTCTAGTTAAACTTTATGGAACACATCTAGATGCATTAATTGTTTTTTTCAACCCCCTTTAGATGAAATCACACCCACTACATGACAACAGCCTTAACGAAGCCTTAACAGCTGTGTTCCAATGAAAAGCAGTAAACAGTAATTTGGAAAACAGTGATATGGGGCAGTGAATATGATGAACTTATCAGATCACAGAAAAGACAAGAATTAGCTAGATAGCGCACGCCATGGTCCCTCTGCCTCACTCTGCACAGCCCAGAGTAGGACCGCCCCCACTCCTAGCAGCGGGACTGGACCTCGTACAATTTAATGTGACAAATAAAAATCGACTGATTGATTGATACTTCATCTTGCTGCTTTTACACAGGTTTGACCCAGCCTGCTGTGATTTATTGTTATGATGTTATTAAGAAACTTATGCCAGGATCGTAATTTTGAATCGTTTATTTGGACTAACCCAAAGTTACGCATTAATAACCATTCCCTTTCATGGAAAGATTGGGTTGAAAAAGTAATTATTACATTACCGAACCTGTATGAGAGGGATAAAATAAAGTCATTTGAAAGGTTGGCTGGTGAAGACAATCATCCCAGAAATACGTTTTGGAAGTACTTTCAAATGCGTCGCCTGCTAGTTACTGTCATTAGAAGAAGAATAGAACCTCACCAATCGAACCTTCTCTGTCAGACTACAAAAATAAGAAGTTTGGGGCTTGAGGCTGCTTTATTTTATGCAACGTTGTTCCAACAGGTGGTTACCATATCCTATGCAACAATGCAAACCATTGCAGATTTGAACATTGATGTCACACACAACGAGTGGGATGGTATTTGTAAAAAACACTAAGAGGGTTTCAAGGGACATTAAAATTAGATTGATCCAGTTTAAGATTCTTGAGTGCTTTTATTGGACTTTGACCCGGCTGTTGATTCTAAAACTGAGAGACAATGCAGACTGCTGGAAGTGCTGCAGCTCGGAAGGGACTCTATGTCATCTGCTCTGGGAATGTCCCATGATTCAGAACTATTGGCTAAAGATTCATGATCACGTTAAAAACATTACCGGTCTAGCTTGGAGTTCTGCCCAAGCTTGAATGTTTAAAATGATCCACCATTGACATTGAATTGTGGAGCGGCGGACTTTATTTAGACCAGTACAATGGTTGATTTTTGCAAATAATAATGAGAAACTGGAAGAACCCAGGTGAGGCCTATCTCCTGGAGTGGAACATGCAGCTGGCGAAAGGGGATACGATTTCTTTCAACATCATTGACGAAATATGTGGTGAAACGGGGAAAATATGTGCATTATATTGCTTCCAGATAAGAGCGTGGTGCTTATTGTAAAACTGAACATTTGATCCATGTGTGTTTGAAAAATATATATTTTAATTTCTTTGGTTTGTATTTTTTAATCTATTTTTCCTTTATTTATTTATTTATTATTAATTCTTTTTTTTAATTCAAAAATGTATCATCACTATGGGATATATCTCAAGTTGTCAATTGCAATGCTGACAAAAATGTTGACTACAATGTGACATTAGTGTACAAAAACTCAATAAAATACAAAAAAAATGCCATTTATGTAGCGTCGGGTGAGCCATTCGTTTCAGCTTTAGAGCTAAATGCTAAACTTAACTTATGCTGCACTGCTTTTGATGCTATTTTATTCTGACTGACTTATTGTGAGTTGTGTAGGGCTGTTTATAGCACTGTCCATGCTGATGAGATACCCATCTGAATTCATATATTTTTTTAAATTAATTTTCATGAATGTGGACACTGTAAAAAACCACACAACGACAAAATGCTGTGATAAATGCTGTGGGCTGTTTATATCTACAGTAAAGTCCATGCTGTCAAGATAACTATCTGAATTCATACTGGTTTCCCCATATGCAGATCCATGTGCACAACACAGAGGGAGACTGTCACATGAAAGACAGAGGCACTCCCGACCTCCTAAGGATAAGATCTGGGGATATTAAGATGCATAGACTGCACCGAGTTTCACTGGAATTTGCTTTTATTTATTCATGATGAATCATTCTTAAGATGCTTATGGGTTATTTTTAAAAGGCACTGACAAAAACACCTATTTTTGGTTTGACGGTGCATGTCTAATTTTACCATAAACAACTTTTCCTTATTGTACAAACAAATCTAGTGCACTGTAACCTGGGTGAAGCTAAATCAATAAGAAAAAAATATAAAAAGAAAAAAATATAAGCTGAAGGCCCGTGAATAGCATAAAAAATTTGACCAATAAGTAAAAAAACTTGGCACTTCTGCTTCTTCTTCATATATTCGTATATTTACAAGTATCTTTGTATGTATTTTATTGGCTTTATTTGTTATGCTTTCCCTTAGTTGACCACCCTTACCCCCTCTCCCACCCATCCAGCCTGTATACACACCCCCACCCACGACCGACTGACTGCGTGAACACACATGTGATGACATATCTCATGTTCTTTAGTCACTGTTCTTTTTTTTTTTCCTCTGTCCTGATAAATAAAAAAAAAAGGCTTTTTTTCTCTCACACAAGCACTGCCAACTGTTCTCCCTGAGCGCTCCTAGTCTCGACATCAATGGCTACACTTTTCTCAATAAGACAACATCAGTCAGTGTATGACTTGCTTTGATCGCTGTGTGATTTCAGCTGGGGAATAAAGCCGGGGCCCTCACACTGCCTATCACCATGTCAAAAAGTGTATATTTATGTCCTTGACCTTAATAGCCATGATTGGCTAACCTCCATTTAGCCCTCTTCTAGCATTCTATCAATAATTCAAGAGTGATAAGATAATGGTTTGACGGTTCTCATCTAAAGAGACCCACCACTGGGAATAGACGAATGGAAACGCTCTGAGAGTGACAGGTCTTTTACAAATCCTTTTAGTCAAAAAAGCGCTTTAACATGAGTCATCAGAGTGCGTGACAGGCTCAGTCAATACTGAACCAACATCATTCACCTACGACTGGTGCGGCCATGTTTAGGGATCGGGGCCAGAACAAATTCACAGGCACATGGGATGGAAGAGACCATGGGAAGCGAGAGAGCGGGGAAAAAAATAGAATGGAGAAGAATTGCAAGGCAAAGTAAGAAAGTAGGATAGAGACACAGAGGAGCGGCTGATGATGTTCATTTTGGACTCAAATTTCCTCTATTAATCTAATAAAGAAAAGCTTAGAACACACAATCACTGATTTAATCAAGTCCTCATTTATATCACAACCTAAATCAAGGATGGAGGTCTCTTATTCCCTTTATTTAAAGACAAGCTCTCAATAGTGTGAATTTAATTAACTTCTTAATTGCGTTGGTGGACTTTCAATCATCTCCAAAGAAATATAACAGCTTCGACAGCTCTTCAATGCACCCATGCTGTTCTTTTAGTTTTTTTTTCCATCTGTATTTTTTGGGGGGGGTTGAAATTGCTTGGTAATGAACTGCAAATACATGTTTTGTCACAAATTGAAAAAAGGTTTGGAAACATGAAGTTATATGGTCATCATCTTTGACACGTGAGTGATCGGTTCACCCGCCAACTCACCAACACAAAGCAGGACTTATTTCTCACTAATGTTTCTCACAGGCTCTGTCAGCTTTGGCTCGTATTTCAATACATGTATATATAAAAAAATGTTTTTAGACAGCAGGCTGATCTTGATTATCAGGCTGTAAAAGCCAAACACTTAGTCTCACAGTTTTATTTGATTTTGAAACTTTTGGTTGCCACTAGCAATGGAGCAAATTTTTGTGTGACTTGAGGTCGTTTACGTAGACTTTGTTTTAATTTGCATTTAAAAGAAAAACCTTTGCCGTTCTCGCATTAAGCAGAGGGGCAACACTGAATTTGTTGTGACGTTTTGTGGCTTCAGATGCTTTTCACAATATATAATGTGCACCTTTGCTAAACAGATTTTGAAAAAAAAATATGTAGATCAAGTTGACAGTTGTTGTAACTATATTTTGTCACAGCAAAAGAAAGACAAAAAAGGAGAACTCGGGAGGCAGATGTAAGGGAGTCTTTACTTTGAAACAAACACAAGGATGCAAAATCCAGTCAGTCAAACAAAGTACAGAGGGTTCAGGCGGAGACAGAATCCGAAATAAACAAGCAGGGTCTAAACTACTGCTATCAGGAGCAAAAAAAACAGATCGTAACAATCAGAGCATGTGAATGCTAGAGTACAAAGACAATCTGGCAGAGCGCTAGTGGAAGTGGACCTCTTACTGAGGGTGCTAATGAGAGAATGGCGAACAGGTGGGTGAGGAGGATTAGCATGGGAGACAGGGTCGGAAATGACAGCAGAGTTCACAATGTACAAACAGCCAAAACTGAATGCATGAATGAGTAATAAGCAGACTGAAATTCTAAATCACAACGTAATTGTCAGACAACTGCATGACATTGGCTTCGTTTTCATTTGAAAAATAAAGGAAACCTTACAATAGTCTATGTCAAAATTGTGTTTTCATTCTCATGAAATCACATGCACACTATGGTATAGTGGGACTATATTTTTGTCACTTTGCATGAAATGTTCTTTCATATTTGCTGAAACTGTCTGTTTGAGTAGAACTACATGAAGCAAGTAATTTAAAAAAAAAAAAAAAAATACGGCTCCTCTGACACATGCATTGCATGCATTGCTTCCTTCTCTCCCCTTTCCCCAAACACGAGCTGCAGACATGGTTTCCTCCCCTCCCTCTTCACACGTGCTCTATGTTGTGGGGGGGAGGGGCTTAGGAGACCCTTTTGGACTTTAGCGGAAAGGGCACAGGGACTGAGAAGTTGTCAATGATCAATTTAAGTCCTGGAGCTTCACAATCCTACCTGTGGCACCTTTAACCCTCATGTTGTCTTCAGGTCAAATTGACCCCTTTTCTCTACTTTCATTTATTTTGGGGTGTCTTATTCAATTTTATAGCAATTGAAAAAAAAAGTTTTTGAAATAGTATTGAGTAAAAGTTGACATATTCAAGTCTGTGATTATCCATCAACATACATTCCTTTCATTTTAGTTGAAATGATTCCTAATTTACTTTTAAAAAGTCAAACATTAGGTTTAATTTCCTATACATGAGGTTTGACCATAAATTCCAAAAATAACTGTAAAACGGAAGTTAATAAGTTAGTGTTACGAAGTGTTGAAAATGTCAAAAAAGGGACAAAAGTGTTGATTTTCAATTTTGACGGGAAGACAACACAAGGGATAAGTGACTTATGTGAAGGTTTTTTTTAGAAAATAGTCCACTATTAAGCAAGATTGCTGCTGTCGGCAACAGCGAAACAAGCAGCAATGTAACGTAAATGGGCAATCATGCACCTTCAATTTATGTCCACAAAAATGGTTTCTTTTTTTCCACTGACATTTTCAGATTATTGTTTCAAGTGTCTGATAACATTATGTAAAGGTACCCTACAGAAGTCAAAGTTTTTCCTAAAGAGTAAGATCCATTTTACTCAACATGAAACATCATCGCCAAACCCAACGCTCACTATTTACATATGTATACATTCAGTATTTGTAAAATACACTAAAGTCGACCTAAACAAAATTAAATCCAAAAGCTGTCTTTTTGTCATATTTCTAGAGTTCCAACAATTACCACTATTGTTTGGTTAAAATAAACACTTTATTCACCCATTTAAAAACTAGGTTGGCACCGTACACACCAAATGTATTTCTTTTTAAATTGTAGTCTGGTGTGTTTGGCGATTTTGTTTCTGGTAAACAAAAATAAGTTTTACTCTTTAAAAAAAAGGTTCATCACTGTAGGGATCATTTCCATAATGGTGTCAGACACTTAGAATTACGATCTAAGCATGTCAGTGGCAAAAACAGCACATTTAGTTGACGTAAATAGAAAATGAAAATTGGTCATGCACATTTAACCTATAGCAGGGGTCTTCAACAGGGGGTCCGCGGAGGTACTGCATGGGGGTCGCGAAAGTTTTGGTTGATTAGACTTTTTTTTATATTCCCACCCCCCCCTGCAATTTTTTCCACTAATTGAAAAGTCTTTAAATACACATTAACATGAATTCAACACACTGTAGTAAACAGATAAATGGAGGCAGAAGATGTCTTTCAGTCATCAATGCACACATGGCACTATAGGACCAGTTTGATATAACACAATTTTATACAATATATATAATTAGGGGGTCCCCGCTCCATCTTGCCATCAGTTTGGGGGTCCTTGGCCTGGAAAACGTTGAAGACCCCTGCCCTATAGGATTACATTGCAGCCTGGTTTGTGGCTGACAGTTACAGTGTTCTCGCTCTATATTAGACCAATTTTAAAGATGTTGGTTCATGTTAGTCAGTTAGGGCGTTTTCAAAGCTATAGATCATTTGCTTTGGTCCAAATCAGTTGATAAGTTTGTAAACTTTGAGTGATTTCCCATTGGTTTTGTTTTGTTTTACACATTAAAAAATCCAAGCGTACCAAAATTACAAATCACGCAAGAACGTCTTGTTATTGGTCCGATGTGTCTAGGGGCGGGAGCAAGGAAGTAAATCCAGGAAGAAGGTCCTGTGTTCTGGACTAGTGCATATTTCTTATATCTCCATGGTTAAACCAGCTCATTTTATTCAGAAATGTAGACATAGTTGCGCAAGCGACATTACCACATCTTATGTCTTTTCTTTAACTTTAGCGGCGGCTGACTTGACGAAGGAGACCATGCGAGTGGCGATGAGCTTGCCTGCAGTTTATTTCTGTGAGAGAAATGTTGCAAGCTGCTACAGTTTGCTGCTCTGCCGCATCACAGACTGCAAAGCACACCTGACTACAGGAGACATTAACTCAGACTTGGGGAGTAGAATTCACAGTTGGTGTGGTTTCAGGTCGGCTCACGTTCTCACCACAAACAAAAATGCTTCAGAAACCACCTCATCAAGCAAGTCTTGGTATGCTTGTTTGGTCCGCTTTTAGTTATGCACCCAAGTGTGACTGGCGTGTCCTCGCCTGCCCAACCGAACCACACCAAGGGGGCAAGAATGAAGTGGGTGTGAAAGCGCCCTTGGACACCAATACATATATGGTCCAGGTAAAAAAAGTACTGAAATTCTCCTTTAAGGCAAAGCTGTGGTTCACCAGTAAATTAAGCTAATCTAAGATGTGTATTTCTCTTTTTCTTGCTTTGGTATCTCTTTATTGTCTATCAAAACTGTGTTGAATCAGAAGCTTAAAATATCCCAAGCATAAAAGATAAAAGAACTGTCCCCAAAGAGCTTTTGTAAAGTGAATGAGATCGTCTGACAAAATGAGTCGTTGCTCATGTTGAGACCTTTGAATTCCCGAGTGTAACCGTAAAAATATAAGGTTCAATGTCATTTGCATTCCATTACCGCCACATGCTGTGATCAGAGTTTGTTAGAAAATATTGTTCAAGAAAATGGGAAATGCAACTTAACGTCAGAACCAAGAATCACAGATGTGTTCTTCCATGTTGATGAGCAACAGGAACTGTAAGAAAAGGAGTTTGTCCCACAAGGATTGCCTTTCTGGTCTCTCTTCCTTTGTCTCTGTCTTCTATTTCTGCGCTCTAGCTTTCTCGCAAATGCATACTCTGCTTTGCTCTGCGGGGAGGAATGGAAGAGAGAGCAGGCCACACAGCGACATTTTTATCTGTGTTGTGCTGACTCAGCTGAACTCTCCCTAAGAGGCTGATGAGGAGGAATGGCCTTGTGGAGGAACCATCCGGGTGCATCCATAGCTGTCATCATCATCTGAATCCAGGACTGCTGAATCTGCAGCTTTGGCCCCCTACATGGATGGGAAATGACCTGTCTGTGCTCGCCTGACACCCTCTCTGTCTGAAGCGAAAGCCCTCATCCTCCGTCCACAACAACAATCTACCCAGCTAAACCCTGTCAGCACGGGTCCCTGAGTTCTTTTTTGATCTAATGGGTGACGTGGTTCCTGCCCTAAACCTGTGACTTCATTTGTCATCAATGCCTGTTCTTGTGACGGAGCCTGTGTTCCTAAATCCGGGCGGAATCTGGGATTACAAGAGGAAAAAAAAAAATAGCAGCTGGAAAGCAGCAAATATGTTATTCTGACGTCAAGGATCTGAGTCTTTTTTTTCCATTTTACTATATATTTGTTTTATTTATTTAATTGAATGCTGAAAGCCAGTAGGGCCAGGACCAGAAGTCATTTAAAAGCATGCCCACTCTAAAAGACAGATGGAGAAGAAAAACATTCTGCCACAAAAAATGTAAATCTAGGCTGTGCTGGTAGTCTATGCAGTCCAGTGAAACTATCCCTTGGACAACATTCTGTCATTCTTCAGACACCCTGCCATACAGTGTCAAGCATGGTTTGCCTTTGGCTTCTTCAATGGCAAAACCTCTGCCCAGTTAGAGACTAAGCCTTTCACCTGGCTGTTAGCCTAATCTCCTTAGTCCGCCTAATGATCCAAAACGCAACTGCATACCTGACATTAAAACCCAGCCGGGATAGCAAGACCTGTCATGATTTGGCTAAAAAATAATGGTTTCCTTTTTTTGCCTATGGAAGGAGCTGGTCAAACAATGGCATTCCCATTTACTGTATTCCCCATCTGTCTCTCTTCTATTATCCACTTTTTGCAACTTTAGCATAATAAAAATACAGCTAAACAGAAACAGTGTAATATTTCACACAGCTACACAGACGCATGTTGGTTTCAATATCACCTATGATTCTGAGCGAGCAGAGTCTCACAGATTTGTCCATAGTGGCACTTACTGCATCATGTGGTGATTTGCATTTGGAAAGCATGTTCAAGAGACCGGAGCGCATCTATGAGTCTGATTGTCCTTGTCAGCTCGCAGCAGGTCTAGCTGTTACCCCTCTAGGGAGCGGTGCTACAACTGCTGGCCAGACTGGACCTAACGGAGATCATCCTCCCAGTCTGCGGATCTGCATTACAGTAATAATCACATTACTGTTCCTTGTAAGTTGTGGCCTGACTACATTTCCTGGTAGTGGGTGAGATCTGTACAATCAGAAACATGGGCAAGAATTGTGGGAACCCAAACCAGTCTTCTGGAAATTACAATTATATACTACTGATTTATTTTGCTAACTGCATTTTTGGAGGAAAAGGAAAAAAACATTAATTTTCCAGTATGGAACAACCTATATTTGATTGTCCCACATATGGTTACTTTTACGCCAAAAAAGCATTTTGGTGAAAGTTTGGTCAAGATCCTGATTTTGGTTAAAAGTTGATATGGTATATATTTGACAGTTTACAATTTCAATATCAAACCAAGACCCTGATCTCTTTCTAACCTTAACTTAGTGTTGTGCGTTGGCCTAAATGTAACAAAACCAACTTTTAATCATGCTTGAGTTGTTAACAGCACATCTTGTATTGCAAGAAGGGACATCGTAGTAAAAAATGGCATGATTTGGAACTGAGTCAACACTGAACAGATATATTCATACACATTTTCCTCATTGTGTTGATATAAAGTGTAATCCAGATTACAATTCTCTCAAAATGTCTTGCTGTTGCAAATTAGTCACACATTAATATAATTTCCCAGATGACAGGGTTAGGGAACTAGCTTTTGAGTTTTGGTCTGGGGATGTTCAATAGTTCTCTGATTGTGAACAAATCCTGTGACAAGACTAAAACCAACAATTAAAAAACCTTTCTATGTTCCTACAGCCAAAGCCTGATATAGCTAATTCAATTGTGCCATTGACATCCATTGTTGTCCAAACACTATTAGAGACACATCAATGTGCCACACTGTTACATTGAGTACCAGGTTCCTTTATTACCTCAAAGTATTTCCTTGTCCTCATTAAGTCTATTTCACACAAGCCCATCGGTTCTGTAAACACTCACTAGCACACCAAATGTTCTTTTGTAAAATGTCCCAGACGTTGGTCTCTTTACATTATTTTTGCTAAAAGCTATACATAGCCCAACTGTGTTTGGAAATTATTTCCTTCTTTTGAAAGTTAAACAATGTTCATGCAGACTACTGAAGCTAAAGACCAGTTGAAGAAGTAAGAATGGGTTGAGGGAAGGACTAACACTCTGGTTCTTTTGGTGTTTTATAAGATGTCTTAACAATACACAAAATATAGAATGACACCATATTAACTCTGACAGCATCAAAACAGTGTTATAAATGCGAAAAAATGATGTCCAAAGCACAGTGTTGGTCGGCAGAGGATAGCATAGACTTGCCAATACAAGTACGTTGTGGGGTCAAAATCGCCCATGCCAAAATGAAAAACAACCATCTGTCCAATCACAGTTTAGGGGTGGGACGATGGGTGGAAGATCCCTCCATGTGTCTGTCTGTGTATACACAGTCAATGACAACTAAATGTATAATCAATAACAGTGTACCTCAGGCTGGCTAGCCCACAACAAACTGACTTAATGTGGAAGGCCGTCCGCCTATGGTCCTCTTCCCGAATTGTTCCTGTAATGACACACATAAAATGGATGTACATAAAACAATGTGTATTGTATTTCACTGTATTTACTTGTTTGATTTGTTTTCATTTAGGCATTTTAAATCTTCCATAATGAAAACAGCAAGTGTTTCTAAAATAATCTTGCATGTGCCATTTCAGATTTAATCTATTCAATTAGTTTTGGCTTGATACACATTGCATTTTTGGGGAGACAGAGAAAAGGAGAGCTTATTTTTGGTAGAAGTTAAAAAATATCTCTAAAAACACAGTGCTCTTTGCTGCATGCTTGATCCAACTCTTGTTGAAAATGAAATTAAAAAGTCTTGATGTGGCTAATGCATAACTTTTTCTTCGAGTGCCTTGGTTTACACGCTGTTCTGACACATTGTTTTTTGTTTTTAAAATATAATTGTCAAAAGACGTGTTGGTATATGGAGAAATATTTTTCTGTAAGGCATGTGTATAAGTGAATATGGAATTTCTCCTTTACATTGTCAAAAAAGATAAGCCAAAATCGTGTGTTGTGGCCTTTTTGCCATTGTAACTTTTCATAATGTGCCTGGGCAGATGTGTGGCCAACACACACACACACACACACACACACACACACACACACACACACACACACACACACACACACACACACACACTATTTTTCTGACCAAATGTAAGTACCTGTTCGTGGTGCAGTTGCCAGCACCTTCAGCTCTCAAGTACATGCTGTGCGCAAAGTTTTTCACTTGTCATTGAGATATTTAACACTTTACTCTGAACCCTCATCGCTCCAAGCTCGAGGGTTGCACACAGGTGAATTTATTGTTTAATCCTCTTTACTCATTCATCTTTCATAGCCATTTTCAAAGAACATACTCGTGCTTGTGCATGCTTTTTCCTGTTTACCACATTGATTTGAAAGGCAGGCTGCAGGCTGCTTTTTCGTGAGCTGACATTGCTTGTGTGCTGCGATGCTTTCGTTTGTTCTTTGAACAACTGGTTTCAAGGACTTGAGAGTTGGCTGCTGAATAGCAAGACCTGCTTTTTTTTTTTAAATGAAGAAATCCAAAATCAGGTGTTTCTTTGTCATGACATTACAGCAAGTTTTGCTTATTGTTTTCATAAGCTGACAGTCTGACAACTTACCTGACAAGCTAACATTTAATTGCTGCAGGCCCATTGTATTAGAAATAGAGCAAATCTGAGTATGACATGCTTAGCTCGGGCTCACACTTTGTTGTATAATATGCTTTTCATAAATTCTTTTCTTAAACTGCTCTTGCACAGGTATCTCCAGACGTCTGCTTTTGATCCATGGTGCTTTGAAAACCCAGTTGAACTGAGCCTTAGCTTACATCTACTGTGGACCGCCAAGCTGGCTCCTCATCCTGAGATCTGCAGAGAAGCAGGAAGTAGAGGAGTCAGGTGGCTGCTTGTGAATATGTGAGTGTGTGTGTGTGTCCAAGATAACAGACATTGATATCTATTAATGTGTATCTGTGTGTTTCTGTGCCAGCTCTGTGCTGTCAAATGTGTGTTTGGACCTACCTTTGTCTGTGAAAAGCGTTGAACTAAAGTCTGGACTCTTGGAAAGGTTAAGTTAGTTCAGACACCCAGGAAAGTGCTCATGAAGAGTGTGTAGACTTTGTTGCTTGCCCTTTTTACTGTAAACATTGTTACGGAAGAAACTGAAAACACATTCTTTTTAAAACACACAGGGCATTTCAGCTGGGCCATGTCTGGAAGATATAGAGAATTAAAAAGTCCATGAGGTTTTGCAAATGTACAGCGCACATATTTCTTGACAGCAGAAAAAATAAAAATCAATGATTTATTAATCATTTTGATTGCAGTTTGAGTCCCCTTTCCATATTTATGGATAGCAGCCAACACTCCGTCCCTTCAGTATGTTCTGCAGAACTGTAAATTTAAACCAAGTCCTGTTGGAACTCTTTGACAGAATGCTAAGTAAGTGAAAGGCTCTAAATTTTATATTGAGTTGTGCTTCAATAATTCCAGAAATTATAGATATAAAACAGTCCGTGGTGTGCCCTATAAAAGTGAAATAAATACTTTTTTTAAGTTAGTTAACGTCTCTTTTTAAGGAGTATGGGGCAATATGTTACACCAATAAATAAAACATTTTACATTTAACAAGGGTTAATCTTTGAATAAGATGAATGTCCCAAAGAGTGGAGCAGGTGGATCCCACCAACACATTCTCACTCCCACCGCGTCAAAAAACAACGCTTGGCCAGGTGCCAATTGCGTTTGTTATTGACACAAAAAGTCACTTTTTGACGCTCCCGGCAGGGCTGTAGTCAAGACCACTTTTGTCGAGTCCAAGACAAGTCCGAGACCAAGACTGGTTGAGTCCAAGTCACGACCGAGTCCAAAGAGGTTCGAGTCCGAGTCAAGACCGAGTCCAGGACAGAAAAAAAGGTCTTATGTATGACAATATCAAGACAATCATTGGGGTTTCACTTTCCCTCCAATATTATTATCAACACAATAAAGACACCTTGACTCGGTCAAGACCAAAAGCCCAAAAACCATATTTGGCAAGACCAGTGGCCGAGACCACATACTAGCGAGTACGAGACAAGTCCGAGACCATAGCAAAACGGTCTTGAGTCCAAGACCGGACTCGAGTACTACAGCCCTGTCTCTCGGGACTCGCGTCTAGCCCAATGGCATCATATTTTGATGCGCATGGTTGACAGTAGACAACCTGGTAAAATATAACACTTCATTACCATTTTATTATTCACCAATTATGTATATGTATGTATATATATGTATTCATGTGAAGCACATGGTGTATGTCATTTTTTTATTAAAGACACTGAGCTGTAGACTATTGCTTTTATGAAAGGTGTTCTGCAAATAAAGTGTATTGTTATTATTGGTAACTTTAATACAAAGTATACTCTGATGAGGGAATAGAATGCAGGTGGAGAGATGAGCTCAGTTGAGGGGAATGAGGTGATTACAGGCAGGAACAACTCTGGGAGTAGGGAAGGACTAACAAGGCTGATTCAGAGCAGGTGTGTGGATGGGTAAAGGAGGGAAAGGAAGCATAGGAACACAGGGGGGAAAACATACCCAAAACCTAGAATCCAGAACGGCTATTCAGTCTTCACAAAATGTCTGAAGGCATCTGGACACAGAGCCAGAATGTGATAAATAAAAAGAACAGTCGTATAAAAAAAAAAAGGCCTTGGCCATGTACTACAAACCAGGATTTGTGGTAAGCAAGGGAATTTAATCCATGGGTTTTCTTATGCTGCGTTCCACTCGGGTTTTACAACCTTTTAAATGTGAAAAGAACAGCAGTCAAACCTTTGACTTACTACTCGTGAACTCGTACGAGATTGTTGTTCTCCCAGCTACAGTTTTGACGTCACACACACATAAACAATGGTGACCCCTGTTGATTCTGTACAGACATCGGCGATTAACAGTGAGAAAGGGAAATAAATAGATATACATAGCCAAAGTAAAGTAATTCTGCACATTGTAATCAAAACAATACATAAACGATTGTGTATGACTACAGGTTATGTTTATTAAATGAAGCCCAAAATATGTTGGGGACTAGAAATTGCTAGTATCCACTTCCAAGTCGTGAGTCGTGACTTGAAGGGCTAAAAACTGTGTCTGTAGCCTTAGTGTTGTACATTGCCATTGTATGCTGCATGATTACTCTAATCGGAGCTGGGGTCTGTTTCCCAGAAGCAGAATTTATAAATCCAGTATAACCGATAAAACAAGGCTTGACATAGTCCAATCTATGCATCCTGGCTTGGTGTATTTCAAAAAGGCCGAGCTGAGGAGGAGTGACTAGGTTCAGCCAGGCTGTAAGTAAGTAAGTAAGTAAGTAAGTAAGTAAGTAACTAAGTAATTCCGATAGATGCGTGTTAACAGCTATCCTTAACAGACTGTGAGGTCGATAACAGATTTACTGATGCTGAAATGGAGAATATGCACAGCAATGCACATGTTGTATTTTAATGCTGGCTGATCAATCTCCATGCTCAACTCTAGGTGCCTCTGCTTTTGTGAAACCAAGTCAAGGCTAAATTGAGCCAGGTTAAATGGGAAATCCTGGCTTAATCCTTTATCTTGGATTAGTGAAATTGCGCTCTGGTTATGTAGGAGATCAACCTGGATAAAGCACCTCCCACTGAACAATCAGTTACACCATTCATAGAAAATCTAGAGTTTGTAAGAGGGGATGGCAGAGATTCATGAACAGGTATGAAACATATGGATTATATTATAGAGCAGGTGGACCCAAACCAACATTCTCACTCCCATCGTGTCAAAAATGAATGCTTGGTCAGGTGCTTTTGGTGTTTGTTATTGACGAAAAAAAGACTCCTTTAGCGTCAAATGTAGAAGCGCTATGTCGCGTCACTTTTTCACGCTCTGGGTTGGGACGTATGTTTAACTGACATGCAGCACAAAAACAGGACAGTTAGGTTTAGGAAAAGATCGTGAGTGGGGTTATAAAATGTAAATTTCAGTGACACGCGGGACAAGAACGGGACACAAACCCCGGCCTCCTGGGTTGTTTGCTGAATGGCGGTGAAAACTCTGGGAGCAGGGAAGGACTAACGAGGCTGATTCATAACAGGTGTGTGCATGAGCAAAGGAGGGAAAGGTAACAGGCGGAAAAACATACCCTAAACCCAAAATCTCAATCTAGTCTTCAATCCAGACTGGGGTAAATTTAACGAAAAGTCATGTTAAAACAACAAAAATTGTAGTAAACATGAAAGTAATGTTAGTAAATGTTAAACATGAATGTAATTTCCTAAAAGTAATTTAATGTTTAACGATGGGTTTTCTTAGTGGCGTACATTGCCATGGAAACTTATGCCACACACTTAACCTAACCAGAGCTGGGTATGTTGGAGAAAACAGATCAATGTATAAAGCATCTCCTACTGACCAATCAATTCTCACAGATAATGGCATCACCATTCATAGACGCTCCAGAGTTTGTGAGAGGGAAGATATTCATAAATTTTTGAAGGATATGGATTATCTTTGGAAGTGCTGACTTATCTGTGTCATCTTATTAAGCTGTATGTTGACACAGTGCAGTGGAGTCGTAGAGCATTTGGAAAAAAAAATCTTAATAGAAAGTCATCAGACCTTTTAGCAGGTATTAACGTATTGTGTTCAGTCCTCTAACTGAAATTAAACAAAATTGAACATGTTCAGCAACATATCACAATGCAAAAACATGCTCCACCCAACAATTGAAAAGACCATTAAGGGGTTAATGCCCTCAGCCCACCGGCTTTCCAAAAATGGAAGATGTGGGGTGGCCAGATAGCTCAGTTGGTAGAGTGGCCGTCCTTATATATAGGTTTACTCTTTTCAGTTTTGATGGACAGGTATTGCAGCACTCAAAAGTAAAAAAGTGACAAATTGGCAACTAAAGACACCAGAGACAAAGAAACTTAACTCTTTCATTCTGTCTCCATCGTTCTTTAATTATTATTCAGTTAAGGAATTAAGTTATGCAACTACTTATCCAAATTATCCATATTACATATTATTATGTAGTATTGAACACAATGCACCGACGAAATATCAAATTATTTTTCCCATTGCATTCGCCACACACTTTGCAGGACTGTTTGTTTAACGGAAATAAAGTGC
The DNA here is from genome assembly GCF_008692095.1 of Etheostoma spectabile. Classification (NCBI taxonomy): domain Eukaryota; kingdom Metazoa; phylum Chordata; class Actinopteri; order Perciformes; family Percidae; genus Etheostoma; species Etheostoma spectabile. The sequence continues at coordinate 23,605 of NW_022602748.1, read as the reverse complement.
TATGATTACTTTAGAAGAATATTTCTCACATTATCAAATTAGAAAAGTTATCGTAATTTAATTTGTTCTCTGTGCATATAGGCTATAGCAATACAGTTTTGAATTTTGAATAATTATTTTGAATAAGCTGTGTATGAATAAGATGATGCCCCATTCATAGACTAAAAGCAAACAGACTTTTACTAAGAAACGAGCAATCATGCAGTTATGAGTTTCCCATACCCTCATAAAGACTAAAGATTTTCCTGTCATCACTAAGTTTTATTCCTACTCTTTACAATAGATCATTTACAATTAAGAGAATTATTCAGAGCTTTGCTTTAAGAAATAATTGCAGTGCTGTAAATGCGCTGGAAATGATATTGATCTCTGACTTCCTCATTAATCCTTATCATCCCTTCCATTACTCAGCAAATCCTTCCTTAGCTGAAACAGACGCTGTGTCATCATGTGCAAAATATGATTTGGGCTTAAGAGAAGAGAGGTTTGATTTAAATTACATTCAGAATAAAGTCAAATCTAGCCTAGAGATCTAGACGAAGCCTAGCGGCAGGAAATGTAATTTGCAGCCAGGGTCGTTCTAGCAACTCTCCCTTGGCTTGCAAGCTGGAAAAAACAATTTCTGGTCAGGCCAATCACATTGTGCATAGAGTCGGTGGGCGGGCTTAACGTAAGGATGGGAGAGTTGCGACTGTTCCACATGAATTCCCTGCCATTTGAAAACAAAAAAGATGGCTGCTGCTAGCAAACAGCGGCCCTAGCCGTGACTCTCGAAGACTAGTGGTTAAGCACTGGAGCCATTTCCAAAAATTGAAGATGTGGTGTGGCCAGATAGCTCAGTTGGTAGAGTGGCCGTCCTTATATATAGGTTTACTCTTCGACACAGCGGCTGCAGGTTCACCTCCAACCTGCGGCCTTTTGCTGTATGTCATCCCCCCCCCCCTCTCTTTTTTCATATCTTCAGCTGTCTTGTCATAAAGGCTGAAAAAGTCCAAAAAATATCTTTAAAAAAAAAGGAAGTTTTGCCGATTGTTTACGGTAGAGCTATCCTATGGTGTGCAGAGGGAATTTCAAAGACAATTGTTAATCCCGCCTTTTGGATTGAGCCCTGCCAATGGGGAGTTCCCAGTCCTACCATTTTGATGTGGGTCTGGCTTGTCAGGCTAAGTCAAATCATCTAAACAGGTGAAGCAGTATGAGCTAACTTGTAACTACCTGGCGTTCTTTTGGCCAGTCGCCACCACAGGGCCCCCTATAAAAACAGGTAGCAGTGGTGCCCTCTTGCTCGTTGGGTCGTTCAATCCGTGTGTGTTGCTCTGCTGGGCTACAGGTGAGGTAGCGGCTTTACTGCCTCTGCACTTATTCCACTGTTATCAGCTGCCATTGTGTTTACTATGCATTAAACGCTCGTAAATCTCCGGTTGGCTGGCAGTCTTCTACCCTGCCATTCAACGCATTCAAATAGCGCATCTCGCCGATAGTTGCAGTGCAGTTTGCTGTGTGGGTTGCATGCTTGGAGCAGCCTCCTTTGGATCGATTCAAACACTGCTTGATGGGTATGTAGATTAAATGCTGTAGGATTTATTCTTCATTAGTTTTGTGTTATCTACCATTTTCTATAACTAAGCGTAACCAGGTTTGTTAAACTGGAGATTGTCGTAGCTACATAGCATTCACCCACAGGCTGCTGTTTTGCGTTAAAGGCCATGTTGTGAATATTGTACCGGTAACTTCAACGGATTGCTGCACGCTGGTCTTGCCTTCATGGCCACGGGGCAACTGCATTACGACCGCACAATCCAATCTGTGAGCAGTGACGGACTGCTAATCTGGAATTTGGGCAGATGCTAAAAGGGCCGCGGGCCCCCGTGGGCCATTAAGGCCAATAAGAGAGCCGCATGATTGTCACAGCCATTTAGCTCCTTAATCGTAAACAGCGGACCACATCCTTTCTCTTTTTCAAGCATCAATAATAATGTTCTTTGGCCAACAATTCTCCAAATCATTCACACCGATTACTATAGTATTCTGATCACTATTTATACTACATATGAGTCACACAGTCATGGTTACAGTCTACAGTCACAAACATTTAGACTGCATTGGTTTGTAGTGAAATGACTTATTCAGATCAGATGTTCAAAAACATGTATAGTTTAAATAAAACAAATCTACCTGCATTTTTTTATTTGATTATTTGTTTGCAATAGTTAAATCGAAGCAATGCCTTCTGGGAATTTCGATCAGGTAGACGGCATCTGCGTGGTTGTTGGAAGTTGAAAATTGGAAGTTGGAAGCTATACTGTTGACAAAAAAATGAATCGAGCTGCATCAAGCGACACAACGAAGGGGGGGTGGGGGAGAAAAAGAGAGAATAGAGAGAGCAAGGTATAGCAGTGGCAGATACAAAGAACAGAGCCATTGTTGTGGATTCTCCCAGCAAGAGAGATAAAGGCTTTGTCATTGTTTGTGTATTACATTCACACATACAATATGCCACAGCGCATCCGGAAGTATGAACCTACTGCTCCTGACAAAACATACACAAACAAGGGCTGAGCCGTGCAGGGAATTCTATGGAGGCATCACCTCAGATGTATGATGAAAAATAAAAATCATGACAGCCTAGCCTGGGAGAACCAGGCGTAGAAGCACAGCCAGCGAGACCTCATCAGTTTCTATTATCGTGGCTTGCTTGCAGCTTGTTGTCACCAGTGTTTGGATCCAGCTGCAGGGTAATTAATGGCTCGGGTCAGACAGGCGCAGACGAAAGGCCAGCCAGATGAATAAAGGTGAGGGATTGGCTCTCTGACTCTGCAAGATCGAACTGGCTTAAACGGTTATCAGCCCACAGATATTGATATATTTCACCTGGGCGCAACCGACATGAGAGCTGCACCCAAGGGAGGCGCACAGTGATAGTAATTTTCACTGTGGCTTTTCAGACCCCAGCACTAAAGATTTTGGAAGATTACCTTAACCTATGTGGGTCTCCAGCATCAGAATGGGCACTTTTGGATGTTTTAAAAAAAATTTAAAGCCTGTAAAGTGAAATTAAGCAAATCAAAAATGGTTTTCACTAGATACCGGTCTAGACCAAATAAAATACGTGTATATGAGTATTGGTCTGCCCTCATTTTTCACTTCATTGTGAAAGCATATATACCAAAATACAATGAAAAATTATTTATTATTATTATCAGTATTTGTGCCACACGTTCTTATGAGGGACAGCTTGCAAACTCAGTTTGTTCACTCTGAAAATATCTTCTTTTCTTGGTAAATATGATATTTCTCAGACTATACTGGGTTTGCCAAGAAGAGATTGAGGGGCTGTTGTGAATGGTGTAATGTCAGTTAGACTGGTGCTTGAGGCCGGAGTACTGCAAAGAGACAAATCATACAAAACCAATGACTCTGGACCCATCTGTAACCATTAGCTCTCCCAGACCGACCAGTCCGTCAGGTAGCTTGATGATAGAAGTGATATCGGTGGAAATAATTACTCTTCCAAATGACTCATGGAAAAAAATTCCAATTATGGATCCTAAATACATTATTAGATGCAGTTTTCAATGCATATCAGACACTTTTTTTTTACTTTATTGCCAACCTCAATCTAATTATATCTAATGATTAATAATTACTTTGTGTTCTTAAATTAATACGTGACGTTATCTTAAGTGGTCCAATCAGTTAGGGCTCAGCACACAGATTGGCCATTGGACACTAGTGCCATCAAATGACTGTAATATTAATATTATAAATTGATCAGTTGCTAGTTGCACGCATGTTGCGGTGTAACAGTGTAGTTGATTTTAGACTGACATATTGAGTTTTGGCAGTTAATAACAATGCTATTTTGATGTTAAATGTATTGTATGGAATTGCAGATAATCAATGTAGAGGACTAAACAAAGTCATTTTAAAATAGATTCCCATCCTTTGTGATGTTCAGTGGACTACACACAACATCTTGGATGTTCCCGTGAGCAATTCCTGCAAAGAAAATTGTTTTTGTGGAAAAATAAAACATCTATTTAATTCTATCTGATGCTGTTCAGATTTGATAGCAGCGTGTAACCTGCAGTGTAAAACCTATAAAGGGTTGAACAAATGTTTAAACAGGCAATGAAGGTTAGCATTTTTATTTTTGCCAGGTAAACTGAAATGGTTATATATAATATAATTACGGTGCAAATTATTACATTATGACATTTTGTCTAATGAAAGAACAACAACAAGTCCGGCTCAGCATTTTTGTCTGTCTCTCCATCTCTCCCGTGGGTTGTGCGTCTTGTGGTTCAACATTCAACACAAAACTTGCCGTCTGATCGCGCACATCCACATCAAGCTAAAAAAAATTACACTAACTTAAGTGTTTTGCTCAAAAGGAGTGACATAAATAACATTCCAAATATTATAATAGCGTATACCGTGTCAAGACACAACTTTCATAGTCAGAAAGTGTGATTAGTTTCACGTTCATTTCTGATATTTTACACATATAAAAGAATGAATGTGTTTCCCATTCTGTATATGAAGGCCCAGATTCGACTCCAACCCATGGCGCTTAGCTGCATGTCATCCCTTCTCTCTCCTCCTGCCAAAATCGTCAGCTGTATCATCTAAAAAAAAGGAATGAAAAGATCCCATCCTTATGAGCTTACAACGTAAGTGACGTGGGACAAAATCCTTATTCCATGCGAAAATATATTTAAAGCTTTGGCTGATGCTCAGGGGACGGTAACTTTGGATTTGTCTACCTCAGACTTATGATGTCTCATATTAGTTTCAAACTTTGGAATACTTTTAAAATAGAATGAGCACTGTAGACTTCGTCCTCTATCACATTTATTAATGCACATTAGGAAGGGATCTCTTAAAACGAGAATATGTAACTTTTACTTAACATCAGTCACTGGCCACAAGCCACAATTTCAGGATTGTGGTAAATGCTAAAAAGTAACATAACAGCAAAAGCAGAAAACAGTCATAAAGTTATCTAACTGACTCAGTAATTACAGTTACACAACAATAACTGTCTAAAGTTAGGGTAAGCCACCCTAAACTACTAGTCATAGGCTTAGTAAGGTTATTCCACATCTTTCAACTTAATGAGAAAGAGGGATTATTACACAAAGCAAAAACCATATAACTATAACTTTAGGCCGTAGAAGCTCAGTCTGTAGGGACCTGGTTTGGGAACCAGAGGGCCACCACTTCAACTCCCCACAGACCAAGTACGGAGTGTGGACTGGTAGCCAGAGAGATGCCAGGTTACCTCCAGGGCACTGACAAAGTTCCCTTGAGCCACTTACATGGCTCAAGTGCCCTTGAGCCATGTACAGTACAAGTCCTGTTTGTACATGTGTGTGTGTGTGTCAATGTTGTGCCTGTGTGTAATGTGTAACTCCAACAGAGTGATAATAACCCTTGGGGATCAATAAAGGTTGTCTTATTCTTTTTCTAAGTAATGTGCATATGGGCACCTAAGTATTGTTAAGATATTGTTTAAGACAGAATAAAAATAAAAAAATGAGCATATCCTTGAATTCCAAGTAATTTATCATCAAATATTTGAAATGTGCTAGGATCCATATAGGTGGTGTATAGAGAAGGGTATTAAAATGTAAGCGTGCCATGCCACTGTCTGTATTTTACTTGAATGTACTTACTGGTTGGAAATGAACAATATGATTAATTAATGAATACCAACTATTAAGTGGACGGATGATTTGGTCAGCTATACTTTGTTCCTCCCTCTGTGCTTGAAGTCATAGAAATAAAAACTATGGGATAGTATTAGGAGGGTTGGGAATTTAATTCAGCCCAAAAAATATATTAACTAAAAAAGTAGTTATCTTTCATTTTCAGTGTGTGTATCATAATGTATTCTCTTGAAAATTACTAACTTCTCAACTAAGGCAGATTCAGAAGGTAAGGATTACTTTTTATTTTTCAGAAGCACATCACATTTTTTGTGACTGTGAATCCTGTCCCCCATGTAAAGATGTGGGAGGGAGTCTAGCAGGGGTGGCCAGAGCTGTGATGGTGGTGGGAGGCCGCAGAAGCAGATGGTAAAGATTTCTCAGGGTTTGTTTCAGGAGAGTTCAGCCTTTACGGCTCATACGCTGACTTAATTATGAGACAGAGGGGAGAGCGAACTCCTGGAAGACAGATTTAAAGAGGCAGGGAAATCTTCATTTAGCCCGCGAGGAGAGAGCAGCAATCACAGAAATGACTTTGCCATCTCATCAACACCGCTAACAAGGGCAAAAGGATGAGTAGTAGAAGTAGTAGTACCAGTATTCGATCTGAGTAGAATTGTTTCTCTTTGATCGCTCTTAGCTGGAAAAGGTCTGATCCACCAGTTATTGGAGCTTGGATTAAGTCCATGGCACAGTGTATGGCCTTGGAAAAAATAACATTTTACTAAAAACAAAATGAATGTATACAAAGAAGTGTGGAAGCTGTTTATTTACTACATTAAAAACAATAATATTGGTCACTTTTTACAGGAGGTGTAACTATGTAGTAGGGCTATTCATTAATAGATTGGATTGTTTATTTATTTTCCTTTTTGTTACAGTGTCTTGCTGGAAAATGTAAATTTTGTCTGTAAAGTTTCTGGGTACCTGGCAATATTTGTTGTGTATATAGATACCTTTGTATTTTTTTTAAAGTGAAGAGAGCAATGTGTTCGGTTGTGTTGGGGTGGGAACTAAGTGTTGATAATGTCTCTTTGTGAACTGTCTTGTATAATCAAAATTCAACAAACACATTGTTAAAAAAATAATTGTTTCTCTTCATGCCAAACGATATGAACAAAACGTCTTTATGGGAATACCATGTAAAACATCACACACAGTTCCAGAACCAATTAGCTAAACATGAATCCATATTTTGGATTTGACACCAGGGCTGTAGGACTTCAGACGCTCTTCTGTTGACTTGGACTCGTCTTGGACTCGTTGGTATTTGGACTCAGACTTGTCTCACACTCAGCCGTTGGTCTCGGCCAAGTCGAGCACTATGTGCTTTTGTTCAAAAGTAACTTCCTCTTTCAAAACAAAAGCATTGATGAAGCGTGCTTGTTTAGAAAACAGGTGTTTTTATTTTTAAAATTCATTTAGAAGAGGCATTGAGATAGGTTGCACACACCTGGCTGCATCATATACCTCAAACATCAGGCATCATTTTCATTTTGGCCACAGACACAATGTCAACGAGCACTTTGTACAATGAATTCTTCAGGAGAAGTAATATGTTCAAGAATGGGAACACAATTTTATATTTTACAAAATGGCCAAATTTCCTCCTAGTGTGTTACTCTGCACTTTTTGATTATTGCAAATAATAAAGCACAGCAATACACGATTACAATAGAAGATACACTGTACTGTCTCTCTAAACAAATTATGAACAGGTAAGTGAGAAGAGGTTTCTTTTTTTTTGTCTCCTTTTGAGATCTCTCATTTGGACTCGGTCTTGACTAGTTCTGGTATTGGACTTGTCTTGGACTCAAAGATGGACTTGACTCCAGCCCTGTTTGACACTTCTGCTCCTACAACAGCTGTGAAAAAGCCAAAACAGTACACCGTAAGGGGTGCAGGGGGGATTCTGTGCTTACATTAGAGCTTTGCAATGAGAAGAATGGGAAAAAAACAAACGAGACAAAATCTAATTAAACTCATTCCTCATTCTGGACAATTATAATGCATTTACAAGTATACAGCGATTGAAAAAAAAAAAAGTGTGCAAATGTAACAGCGCAGGAAAATAACTAAAGATATGGTACATTTCTGTTTAATCTAAATTACTTAACAATATTTTTCTATACGTATACCCCTTTTATCTGCACTGCACTGGATGCTGCACACAAAAGAGGACAGTTCAGCAGCTGAAAGAAAATCTGTGATATGAGCAATCAAAGGTGTGAGAGCGGAGGCATTTGAATGACCTATTTGATAGAAATGTTCCATGTTTCACCAGGAGCTTCAGGGGTGAATGAGTTAAGCAGCATCCTCCGTATTTTGATGAAAAATATTCTTGCTTTAGGAGATGAATCCCTGCAATTAAATGATTTCTTTAACTTGTACGGGCGAAAAGGAAAACACGAGACAGGGGCAGATGCTGGAGGCCGCCCAAACTTTGCGCTCTCTTGAACCCTCTTAAATGCAGTCATCGCCTCAGATGGGCAATTTGATTATCATCACCGGGTCTTCCTGTTCTACTCATGATAACAGCTTATCATTTATGTTTTCCTCCAGAGGAAGATACAGATTGGTCATGAAGAAGGAAGTGAAGAGGCAGCCATGCTTCACAGCCAGCATCAGCAATTTGATTATGGCATTGTGCCTTTTATATTGTCCAGCAAATAAAGCCTCTTTGCAGCTTTTTGGTTTGTTGACATTTGATCAAACACCTAACAGAGCTTGACTTGGAAAGATTGACATTTTGGCGGCCATTTCATTTGCAAAGTTATGGCCCAGGCCAGGGATTGATGGAGAAATGCATTACTGGTATTTTCGGGTTCCATATATTTAAAGTGTCAGCTACATGGAGGGAACAGAACAATGAAAATGATGACTTAAATGTAAAGAATGTGAGAAGAAAAAATCCCACAAAAATGAAAGTATGAGATTTTATACTTTATGGTTAGTCCTTGCTAAATATGATATGCTACCAAGATGAAAGAGACAGACCTTTGGGTAGGAGCACACAGTGTCATCATGAACCTACCATACTGGGTCTCCTAAATATAGAGAAAAAAGGTTCCAATCAGCCAAATCTTCAATAAAGGCAAGCGTTTGGATGCATTTTAGATTTAATCATCTCCTGCTGAAGAGGAAGCTTGATACTTGGGGGGAGGGTCACTGATCTTCTGCTTGCTAAGGATTCAGATTTCACCTCTGTGCTTCTATTACTTGATCTCAATGCTGCTTTTGACACCATTTCAACATCATTTATATTCCTTGGCACACTGGTCTAGTTGACTTTCTGTCTCTGGCCACACTTGGTCAAAGTCCTCCTATCTAAAAGAACACATTTTTTCCTATAATAACATTACATCTGAATGTTTAATGTGAAATATGGAGGACCTCAGTGCTTTGTTCTTGACCCTCTGCTTTGATCTCTTATTATTTAACCTTTTGACAAAATTATAGGCATTCATTGAATTCATTTCCACTGCCACGCTGATGATATTCAACTTCCTGTGCCTACAAAAGCAGGTCATTAGCAATTTATTCAAAATAAAGGCCTGATTGTCTCTTGTGAAAAACAGAATTTCACATTATTTCCTTCTCATTAATTCTCAGAAAACTGAGATGCTGGCCATCGGCTGGTCAACATAGACACCAGTTTGATCAAGTGACAGTTACTCTCATCAACTAGGTTTTAAAGTTTAACAGCCAAGAATCTTCGTGTAGTGGGGCAGATAAGGGGGAAATGATGTTCGTTTGATCAGCACATTAAGTACATACAGTGGTGCTCAAAAGTTTACATACACATGCTTAAGTTGACTAAAAGAGGAATAAAAAATCATGTTTTGGAAATTTATTTTAATACCTAAATTAAAAAATGAGGTAAAATCCAACCTTTAGACACCAATTTCTTTGTGAATGATAACGTATTGTAAATAAATAAATGTTCTTATTTAAAATACAGGGGTCATAAGTATACATACCCCTATGTTAAATTCCCATAGAGGCAGGCAGATTTTTATTATTAAGGCCAGTTATTTCCTGGATTCAGGATATTATGCATCCTGATAAAGTTCCCTTGGCCTTTAGAATTAAATAGCCCCACATCCTCACATACTCTTCACCATGCTTAGAGATAGGCATGGGATACTTTCTATAAATCATCTCTCATGCAAATCAAACCAGGTATTAGTCTAACTGAAATAAAACCATGCCTATCTCTAAGCATGGTGAAGAGTATGTGATGATGTGGGGCTATTTTAATTCTAAAGGCCAAGGAACTTTATCAGGATGCATAATATCCTGAATCCAGAAATAACTGGCCTTTAATAATAAAAATCTGCCTGCCTCTATGGGAATTTAACATAGGGTATGTATACTTATGACCCCTGTATTTTAATAAGAACATTTATTTATTTACAATACGTTATTCATTCACAAAGAAAATGGTGTCCTTAAAGGTTGGATTTTACTCATTTTTAATTTAGGTATTAAATAAAATTTCCAAAACATGATTTTTTATTCCTCTTTTTAGTCAACTTAAGCATGTGTATGTAAACTTTTGAGCACCACTGTAAAACTATTTTCATCCACGGCTGATGGCCTATCTCCCTTCATCAGTTTCTCCTCACTGTCCTTTCTTTTGATTGTGCTGAACCTTCCATCCTGGAACCTGTCTTACTCCCCCCCGGCAGTCAGGGCCTATTGTCTTGGATTTGGGACCTTCGTACTCAAGGAATTTCAGCCTCAGCCTTGCATCTCCCTCGCTCTCCCTGTAAGCATTTTGTCTTTGTCTGTCCCTCACTGCGTTTGTTTCTTTCTCCGTGTGTTTGCCACTTTCATGTTCCCTTTCATGGTGGGGAGGATGTCGTGTGGCTCAGGTCCTATTTGTTTGGCAACACCTGAAGATTGCTTGACATCTGCTTGACATTTAATATATTTCACTTTTATCATATTTATTGTGTATATTGTCATTATTAACAATGTTGGTTTATTCCGTACGCACATCTATTAAATGTACAGTATATCCGTTCTGAATAAAAGATCCCTCTCTATTGCTCTCCCTGAGATGTCTTCCATTTTTCCCTGGTAAGGTTTATCCTCATCCAAATTGCTGCTTTCCTCATCCAAATTCCCAAGGCAAATTTGGAATATGTAATATTAGGCCATGTGAATAAAACTCACATAATGTGATTATGTTTTGACTTCCTGACAAAGGCTCAATGCTAAAACATGTCCGAGTTTGTTTGTAGGTCTAACATGGCTACGCCACTTAAGGCCTTGTGTTGTTTAAAAGAGAGTGCATTATTTGAATTCGATGACACCTGCAGAATTTAAAGAGTATGAAACGCAGCATTTAAAGAGTTTGAAACATGATTTGCAGTCGATTTACATTATCATTGAGACACTGCATGTAGGAGTATGCAATTTATTTTAAAAGGTTAAGGTAAATGCAATAACTTGAAACATATGTCAGTCTAATTCAATAACGTATCCCAGAGAGTAATAACAATATTTTATCATAAAAATAAATCTAATTTTAAAACAGTTACTTTAAGAACTAAAATGGAATTGAATTGTGAATCTTAAAAAAATAGATCCAATTGGATACTGGTGCTATCACAAGGATCCACTTACTGTAGATGCTGTGTTACAAGAAGTGACGCCCTTCCAAGGCTTCCCTGATGAACTGATCATTGTGAAGATTTTTATTGCTATCCTCGTTCAAAATTCTGCAAGGCTGGTAGAAGTTCAGGCCAGTCTCTGGGTTACGCAAACACATCACAGGTTCAAGGAGGCTTGGGTCAAGGGCCTAGGGAGCAGTAGAAGCCAAATATCAATGCAAGCAAACGGCAGAATGGGAGCAGGTGCGGGAGGCTTTGAAGAAGAGGGAGGGAGGCAAGCCGGTTTGCATATGCTGAGCAGGGCTCGTGCAAGTAGTGAGGTTTGGAACACTGTTTGGGAGCTGCTTGGCCCGGTTCTGCTGTCTTAGCCCCTCTACTCAGCGGCAGAATCACTGTGCTCTGACTGTTGTTTTCCTAAGGAGAAGGTCAAGATGCCAAACCTTGTTCTAGTGCTATCTTGGGCATGATTTTACACCTCACTGCCAGAACCAATGTATTGTTTTTTTTATATAAAAATCACATAAACAGAGCAAATGGAATGACACCAGTCAGACAGGGGTACCTGCACTTTAATTGTGATTGATTAATTGTGATTGAGCACTGCTTAACAGTTCAACTAAACACATGCTTGCCCTGCTGTCGCTTGTCAATTTGTCCCCCAGTGTCACTCTAATCATTGGTTATCCCTCCTCAAGGGTTTTTTGATTGGTCTGGTGCTCACCAGTAGTGGGGACCTTAACTGAAAGGCCAGAAACATGGTCAATCTCTGCTGATTCTCCATGATTCCTGAGACCTGCTGTAACCCAGAGTCAAACTGAAACCCGACTACAGAGAATCTACAGAGACGGACTGTAAGTTCAAAAAATGATTTACTGAAAACATCACAGCAGGGTACAGAAGAAAAACAACTAACATTACTGCCAAGGCAAGACTAACAAGACTGATTATGGCTCGGCAGAACTGTCACACAAGCAGGAACAAAACAACAACCCAGACACTGACCTAACTAAAGATATATGGGCATTTACTGAGGAAGTGATAAGGCAAGGTCACGGCTCTTGTTTCCTTTGCAGTTCTTTGAATTTATTTTAAAACTGAGCACATGCTGTTAGATAAGAGGCAGAGCTGGTCGCAACAGTCACTGGCAGCATACAGCAATAAAACAAACTATACAATTGACATGAATTCATTCAGAATCCATGCTTTCAACCTTTAATTAAAAAAGGGAGGCATGATTTCTCACCAGTGGTAAAAACAAAATTGTTAGGTAAGCAGTTTTTCTAAGTAAAATTTAATGACACTGTATAAAGTTCAGATGCGTTCAAAAAGGAAATAGATTCAGCTGGATGTGGCTCAAGGGAGCCTAATAAGCAGTGCTCTTTAATAAATAATGTAGAAAGCAAATTAAGACATATAAAAACAAAACCTGATTTGTCTATGTGAATGTAAACTAATGTGAAGACTACTATAGTGGTAATGGAGGGTTATTGTTTCTGTCAGTTTAAATACATGGAGGCTTTATAGTTTTCCCTGATCTGCAAAGTAAATAAATACTGTGTGTGTGTGTAGTGTTGATGTCTTGCTTGAAGCTCTATGTGATTTAAAAACATCTTATCATACAAGTTTTTTTGCATGTTTAAATGGAGCAAAACTGAAGTATTGTGTAGTATGCCCTATTACAGATTATGTGAATATTTAAGTAAGCCACCTAATCGCCTAAAGGTAACCCTGTTCCTGACACCATGCATTTCTTTTCATTTTCTCAATCACTGGCACTACTGTTAGCGTAAAATAATGTTTTTTTGTTTGCCAGCAGGCACAATCAGTGATGGTACACAGACAATCCTTAACTTTCACCCTCCCCCACTCAAACTGAAGTGCACATAGCCTCTGGTTTCTCTTGCAGTCTACGTAGCTCCCTGAAAGTGCTGAGCCTTACCGCCTGAGACAATTACGTTAAGTTAACACAATGAAAAGAAATGGCTGCCTAAAGGAAATTCAGATGATGTGTTGAAGGACAAAAGAAAAGAAAAGCTAGCAAGGGGGAGGAGAAAGTTAATTGGCCTTATTGGCATGGATAAAATAATGTTAAGTACTCACAAAGAAGTACTTTACCTCTGAAGTATAGGTACAGGCCAAACTGTAATCAAAATGTAGCAGTTTAAGAACCATTACCAATGCAATGGAAATGTGCAACTGCAAACTAACCTTTTGTCACTAAGTTTAAATGAATATTAGGACTTCTAAGTTCTTCACATTTTCACATTGTTTTGTCTGTCTCCTTTAAAGCTCCACTTATCAGTATTTTCATGTACTGAATCAATGTATCGACCTGTAACACTGCAGCCTCAGGTGCTTTCTAGCTTGTTTTCGCTTAGTGTCTTGGTTTTATGGCACATTTACTTTGTGGTTCAGTGTCAGCTTTCAGTTTCAACACTGTGTTAGTATGTGTGAACATTAGAAGGTATTTGTTTTCAGCAAACCATTTATAAAAAAATCTAGACTATGTCAACGAGGTTCCACTGCAGGGATTGTCCAGGTGCAGGTGGAAAATTTGGCTAGATGTCTCTCTTTTAAGGCCGGATTCATTTTATCTTCTTTTTTCTTTTTTTTTCTTTTTTTAATTCAGGTTTATTTATCAGGGACAATGCCAATTAATAATACATTAAAGTGAAATGTGCCAGAATTAGCCTGGAGGCTATTTTACATCCTGGACTGGTGGTAAGAGTTCACCCTAAAATTAGATAAAATGATTAAGCTATCAATAATGCAGACAGATTTGGCCCAATACAATTATACAAATATTATACTGATGCTAAAATACAACATAAAAACAAGAGCAGATGGGTAAGATGAACACAAATACACACAGGTCAGAGCCACAAGCACAATAGCATTGACATTTTTGGTGGACATTCACAAAAACAACATTGCTGGGACATTAACAAGCAACTATTTCCCTTACGGTAAGATGATGAAACAGACACACAGGCGGAGCACAAAGACACACACAGGAGGAGAAAATATGACAGCAATGTGTTATGCCTGAACTAATGTTGACAGTGCTGACTACTTGTTAGCCAGTTCTGTAAGTTAAGTTTAAAAGAGGCATAGGTTTTAACATTTCTAATGTGACTTGGGCTAGAGTTCCACCGACAAGTTGCCCTAACTGAAAAAGGCTTGGCACCACCCAAGTTGATTGTGATTGGTTTAAAGAAATGCGATAAACCAGAGCACATTTCTCTTCTTTCCTTGAATGCTGTGTGGACTGGCCAGACCCTCCTCTGCAACCTTGTAGAGGAAGGTCTGGCAATTCAAGACTATCAAAAACCCAAAGTGTGCGACCTCCATAGTAACACCTAGCAGTCAAAATTAGCAACTAGCTGGTAAATAAAAGTGCAACATTCTGTGGCATATAAATGATGATACATTAGATACATTAATAATTCAAAGTATAATACACCCTTTAAAAGTGTAATTTTATCTGAATACTATGCTCTCATTGTGGATTTCTTTTTAACATGAATTATCAATTATTCATTTGAAAGTTGTTTTTACTGATCAACACAACAGGATTTCAGGTGATCCGCTTTGTTGGCATATTTAACAGGTGGTGAAAAAATTACAGAGTGAATCAATTTCACAGACCCAATTATTTTTGATAGATAGAAAGTCAGCCACCCTGAAGCAATCGCTGCTAATACCATGCATGCATTCTGTTGAAAAGTAATTAATTGCGTGAGAGACAGCAGCACAATCAAAATTGATACTTAAAATTAATTTGCATCAGTCACAACCAGTTTAACTAAAGTTGATTATGTATCACTGTATTGCAGAAATCCAAAGTGAAATTTAATTATTTCCAAAGCGCTATTTCCCTTTTAATTCCTTAATTACACTTAAATACGCCGTAATTCCAGCTTTCTAAACACTTAGATTTCTCACTTTGCAAGTGTCATAATTTGTTTAAATTGGGATCCTGTGATCAAAAGGTGGAATGTAATTAAAAAAAAAATTTGGAAGAAAATCTGAGGGTTCGCTCCAATTAGTTTGTCTGTCCTTAAACTGTTTTACCAATTATCCATTTTACGGTTGCAGGTGCAGCAGGGCAAGCAAAGCCAAGAATGGCAACTGAATTATATCCAGATATCCAGTATGAGCATACAATACATAATTCTAGTGTAAATGGTTGGGGCGCCTTGATAAGTCAATTTCTCTTGCTCTGTGCTTATCTTTAGTTATTTCACAGTAGAGCTCAGTAGCGAAATCATCCAAAACGGAACACACAGTGCCTTTATAAAAACACAGCAGTGGGAGAGAGAGGCTATTTGTTTCCTTAAAAAACTGGACTCAAATAACATGTATTATGTGAAGCTGAGATTCCACCCTGCACTGCATTTACTCCCTCTGAGGAATTTAAGATGTATGGTAGGAGCGCTTTGTTAGCAACAAAGACTTTTTTTTTTACAATTAATATTATCCTAAGGCACTTTTTCTAGTCCTTATTGTACACTTAAGATATCAATTAAAGTCAGATGCAGATTCATGTTTTATTCAAAAAAGTAGGCTACCGCAAGAATAATTGTACAGTAATATGTATATTCTGGCGCAACTGTGTTGTGCTAATAACAGTCCAGGCAGTCTCAGTGAAAGACTTCTAATGCAATTTGTTTAAATATGAAAAGAAATGCAAAATAACTAATGCAATGGAATGCAAAAGGTCATAGCGGAGAAACTGAGCATCCACAAAGGCAGACACAAGAGAACGTGAGAGGAAGATGTATATGGAGAGAGTTTGCTGCCCTTATCTGTAGGAGCTCAAACTCTGCTCCATTATTTATCAAGCTCAGCACACAACAGTTACTCACCAAGATATGTCAGGTCAGTGCTCTCTTTAACTTCAGACGTAATGCTCTTCAACAAGGCTCACTCTCTGTCAGGACAAGAGCAGAGACTTGCTGCACAGTACTATTCCTCTATTGCTTTGTCCATCTCTCTTGCTTGTGCATACTGTGGCATTTGCATTCATGCTTTTATTCATATAACACAGTGGCGCGCAAATACATCAAACATTCTGGTATGTCTTTGCCTAGTAGAATAGCAGTTTAGATGTTTAATACCAAAAAACCTGCAGTTTGATGGAAATTTGCTTTCACTGACATGTCACTATTGATACAAGTTATCATAGAGACATGAAAGCAAAACCAACCTAGGGTTAACAATGAAAAGCTTAATGCCCTAAATGCTTGCTCTCTGATTTTTCACTCTTTCTGACTACATACGTTTTCATACTTGACACAAGATATTCCAGTGTCTTAGCTGACAGCACTGTGGCCAAGGGTGCACCAGTACATCTTCTTCTGGCCGGTGGCAAAGCATAAAGATTGGTCTAAGAAAGGGAGTAATGCAGCACAACAGCTGAATCTACGGGAAAAAAAAGACAATTGTGCAAATAAGGCACATATAAGGCAATGTTTTGGCAGATAATTTGGCCTCTCTCGGGTGTATTTGATTGCAGTGACCCATCACCCTTAACTTGTTTCTTCATATCTCATGTGATGTTTGGTCCGTTGAGGCCTATGACCGCACCTTACCCCAGCGGTTCCTCCCACAGGTGGTGGGCCCATGGGATGGAGAGAAGGGTACCACGCAGCTTTTTCGGACTGTGCCCGGCCGGGCTGCGTAGCAAACCCGGCCACCAGGCGCTCGCTGGCGAGCCCTCTGTCTGGACAGGGTCACTCCCTCTCTACCTCGCTTACTCATAGGGATTTTGAACCATTCTTTGTCTGGCCCCTCACCTGAGACCTTTGCCATGGGAGACCCTACCAGGAGCACACAGCTCTAGACAACACAGCCCTCAGGTTCATAGGGAGACACAAACCTCTCCACCACGATACGGTGTTGGTTTCCGGAGAGGGTGAGAGCTGGGAGGAGGCATCGGGGAAGACCCAGGACTAGGTGGAGAGATTACAGAATTACAGGATTCCCCAGTCGGAGCTGGTTGATGTGGCTCGGGAAAGGGAAGTTTGGGGTTCCCTGCTGGAGCTGCTGTCCCCGCGACCCGTTACTGGATGAAGATGATGAAGAAAACATTATGTCCCAAAAAAAAACATACATAGACATATTATTCAAACAGAAATATGCATTCAGTTGTTGTATGGACTACACTCACTTTTGCTGACTATTCATTTTTTGTCCTGCACTAGCAACTTACCTGAAAATGCACATTGTCTTTTTAGATGACTAAAACTGGAAAAATCTACTTATAGCCTATTGGATATTGTAAGGTTAGCACTTTACAGAGCACATGCTTCTTAAATTGCACAGCTATTGTGCATAATCATACGTTTCACCAAATAAACTCAAAAAGCATGTATTTACGTTCAATTCCCTCTGGCAGCCCTAGTAAAGGAGGGAGTAGAGTGATTTTATTATAGGGCCAAAAAGTCCACATGCTTGATAATCCACCAGGTTTGCCACGGTGCGTCCCAGAAGCGCGTATGAAGCGGCTCTCCGCTCCGCTAAAGATACGAGCCAGGTCTAATTGTACGCAAGCAACAGGCCGTTCGGACAGTCGAGGAAGAAGTAATACACCGAGACTATCAACTCAAAACACACCCCACTCTTTTGTTTGTCTCATTCACAACACCGCGGCCAACAAGAGATTCATCTTGGAGATTGAAAAGCATAATGCCACATCACAGATTTTTGTTTTTAAGGATGACACCAGCAAAGAGAAGGCATGGAGTTTAACTGCAGAAGTGCCTAGAGTGGAAGGTAGATACTAGCTTAATAGACATGTAATTGTTCTGTAAAGTACTTGTAAAGTCAATATAATCTGTGAGTTGGGAAGAAAGATGCTCCGCGTGTCGTACGGTGCGTGGCAAGGACAGAAGAGCGGCGCAGCCAGAACGCAGCACCCGGTGGAGAATCCCCGTCGTCCCGTCGTCCGAGAAAAAAAAAAGTTTTTCATCATTATTATCGCTTTTTCCCACATTTTTGTCACTTTTTCAATCTTGTGGGTGAGTATTTTGATATTTTCAGTGCTTCTCTTGACGGCTCATTTTTTTGTGACAAAAAAATAAACTGAAAACGGGTCAGTTTGACCTAAGGACAACATGATGGTTAACTATAGCATTGTCCAATCATAAACCAGTTAAAACTGTGATGTCTTTGAAGAACATCCCCTTTGGCTTTATCATTCTTGTCATTTGCTTGGGTGCCATCAGAGCAAACGTTGCATTTTTAGCCACACTAATAGCACCCTATGTCTTTAAAAAATATTGTAAAGTGTGTTGAAAATTGCAGCCTGTAGGGAGACATTATTATGGATTTTATGACAATAGATTCATAAAAAGTTATTAGCAACACAATCTCATATCTTGTTTGGAATGACAAACTATCAGTGTGTCAATAATAATAACAACAACAACAACAACACATACACTTGACACAGTACTGGTGCTGATGTGTGTGTGTGCGTGTCTTAAAATGACATGGAGGGTATAACTTTGCGTCTGAAGAGAATATATTCGAAACATGAAATGCTTTTGTCTATTGACTTGTGCACTCATTTGGTTGATATTTACAATTCAAACGACTTTCACTGTGGTCTATTACCCCTGAATTGATATGGACCGAGTAAGCCGGGCAGAGTCATTAAATAAAGAAAAAAGTCATTAAGCAAAATTAGCTGGATGCTGTAAATATCACCAAATTAAATGCCACAACGGGGTACCTTTCACACGAAACAAATATGCCAGATAATGACTGGGCTAATGATGTGCTGCACATGCTCCTCATACATTCTTAACTAATGACATTCCCAAACCATAAAGCAATTAAAAACAGCTATGGTAATAAGATGTTCTGTTGTGTTTGTTTGTCATTATAACTGTATGGCATTAGAAAGACCAAGGTTCCCCCTTTGTGTGTGCACATTTGCGGGAAAATGTCCACGTAAACTAAATGGCAGTCTGATAAGTGAAAGTCCCGGAGGTGAACCTTGCAGTGCAACAGATGAATCAACACAATTAAAAAAGACACAGATGGTTAAGACACACATGGGAGTGTACAGACTCTTTTGTAATGAGTGCTTTTAACTCAAGCCCTTTGGACACCTCCAAATGCAAGTGTGTCATACTTATTTCCCAGGTACTTCTGTTCAAGCATAAAATGGCTGTCTAAATGAACTGGATTTGCACTTAGTGGGGATAATTAAGTTTACTTTGCACAACAACACTGAAAAATGCATGCTAACTGCATTAGGGCTAATGGATGAAATGAAAAAAAGATTAATATTTAATGAAATCTAGTTTATCTATAGTACAGGTACTTTAAAACAGCAACATTTAGTTCTGACCCAAACAATGGTAGCATATAATGTAGCGTCACACAGCTACTTATTATGTGTAATGCAATGTTGGTCAGCCCTGTTTTCCCACAGCCCAATGTCAATTTCCTTACATAGCACATTTAAAAATAATTGGGTTGACCAAAGTGCTATACAAGGTAAAAACAACAATTGAATTCAGAATACATCTCAAAAGAAAATAATAAACTAACAATGGTAATAATATCTTTCCTTAGTCACAATGGTCCACAAGCAGAAAAACAAAAACAAGAATGAAATCCAAGACAGGGCATAACTAGGCACGGATAACACAGGATATACTGTAGGCACAAAGCTATGACAATGGTACAGAAGCTCAAACACTGAGCCACAAAATACAAGGCTATAAAACACATCTCTAAGTCATTAGAACGTAGAGAGGCATTTACCTTGGCTACATTCCTCAGCTGAAATAAGCTAGACCTGACAACGCAGACAATCTGCTTCTCAAATTTGAAGACGTTGTTGAAATAGACACCAAGACTCTTTACAAAGGAACAAATGTTAGGAGCTAGTGGGCCTAGGGACCGACATCAACCATCTTTTAATGTCATTTAGACAATCAAGCGGTGGCTGCAATGAGCCCTTAGTTTTTAGATTTGAAGGCATGTAAATGTGTACATCTGCAAAACAGTGGAAACAGACCCCATATTTTTCAAAATATGGACACCAAGGGCAGCATGTATAATGAGAATATTATAGGGCCCAAAACAGAGCCTTGACAGAATGGGGCTGTCTCGGAAGAGTAATCACCAAGGTGGACAGTGAACCTCCAATTTGTGAGGTATGATTGGAACTGCCTGAGTACAGTATGTTTAATTCCTGCACATTGTTCCAAGCATAACAAAAGGATTGAGTGGTCAACAGTGTCAAAGGCAGCAGTGAGGTCTGAGAGTACCAGGATGGCTGGGACTCCTGAATCAACACTTAGATTAGGTTGTTAAAGACTCTTAAAACAGTGGTTTCAGTGCTAGGACCAGACTGAAAACATTTGAAGCTGGGTCAAAACTACTTTCTCTAGGACTTTAGAAAGGAACGGCATTTTTGAGTTGGGCCTGAAATTAGACAGAACGGAGTAATTGTGATTTTTCTTCTCTAACCAGGGCTGCACAACAACATGTGTAAACAGCTGGAACATTATCAGAGACAAGACAGGACTACGTGTCCTGTCGGAAGTGGACGCTGGCGCGTTTTGCAGCCGCTGCTCTCCGCTCCCCGCTGCCGTTCATTATGTGGGCTTCCAAGTGTTACACTTGGTTTATCCTTCTCTGGACTGTCCTTTCAATTGTACATCAACCTGGGGCAGGCCTGACCCAGTATTCAGCGGCTGATCTCCTCCTGCTCCGCGGGCTTCTGTCTGTGCCTCCCCCGCTAGATCTTCAGCTACACCCTGAGATCGCGCTCCTTCCCCGCCGGAGATACATCCACCGCGGATCTCGCCGGAATTTCCACCTTGACGACTCCAATCCAATAACATCATTCTGGTCCACTTCTCGCCGTTCCCGCCGATGCTCTTCCCGGGCCGCTGACCGCGGTTCGCTTGCTAACCTGGCTAGGGTAGCAAGCCCCGCCCCCGGCTTCAACACCTCTGCTGTCAACTTTGGTCTCCTGAATGTCCGCTCTCTCACAAACAAGGGTCAGCTCATCCAGGATCTCCTCACTGACCGTAAGCTGGACTTCCTCTGTCTCACGGAGACCTGGCAACAACCCAGCGACTTCTCTCAGCTCAACGCCTCCACTCCACCTGGGTTTGTTTATCATTCTCATCCTCGTGGCTCTGGCCGCGGGGGAGGTCTCGCGCTGCTCTATCGCGAGAAGTGGAAGATGTTGCCAGTTTCCACTCCAGTTTTCCGCTCTATGGAATGCTTTGTTTTTAAATTGCCTGGTCCTACTCCCACAGTTATTGCCACAGTCTACCGCCCCCCCAAACCACACAGCGACTTTTTAAACGAATTCTCCATACTACTTACCCACCTCTCTACTCTCTCTCCTAATGTCATTCTCCTTGGTGATTTTAATATTCACATTGACAATATAAATCTCCCACTCACCAAAGACTTTACTTCCTGTCTTGACAGTTCTGGATTCCATCAGTATGTTGACTTCCCCACACACATAAAAGGACATTCACTGGATTTAATCTGCTGCTCTGGCTTAATCCCCTCCAACTGTTCTGCTGATGATGTTCACATTTCGGATCATTTTCTTTTGTCCTTCAATATCTCTTTGTCTCTCTCTGTAATCAAGCCAGTTCGCCAGATCTCTTTTCGTAATATCAAAAACATAAATACAGACATCCTATCCTCCCACATTGACAATTTGCCTATTCCTGATTTTTCCTCTCCAGACCACCTTGTCACCCATTATAATCTGGACTTTGCAATATTCTCAACTTCCTTGCCCCTCTCAAAACCCGATCTGTGTCCTTTTTCCGCTCTGCCCCTTGGTTTTCACCTGAGCTCCGCCTCATGAAAGCCAAGGGTCGCCAACTTGAACGCCTCTATAAAAAACTGGTCTCTCCATTCACAAAGAAATGTATAATCTCATCTTCTTCATTACTCAAACTCAATAGCCGTAACTAAATCATCTTCTATTCTGACCTCATCTGCTCCAACGAAGGAAACTCCAGGTCTCTCTTTTCAATAATCCATAAAACCTTTAATCCCCCTGATTCTCTGCCTTCTCACATGTACTCAGTTGAAACTTGTAATTCATGGTTGTCTTTTTTAATGAAAAAATCAACTCCATTCACCAGCCATTACATTTGACCCCCTTGCCTTCCCCTCCACCTTTGCCCCTCCCCAATAGCCAGTCATTTTGTGGCTTTCTACTGCCCACCCTCCGAAATTTCTGATCTCATTCGTAAATCCAAGTCCTCAACCTGTTCTCTTGACCCCCTCCCCACAGCTCTGGTCAAAACCTGTCTCACTTCCCTCATCTCCTCATAACTACCATTATTCATTTTCTCTCTCCTCTGGTATTGTCCCCTCACTTTTCAAAACAGCCATCCGTCTCACCGATTCTGAAAAAACTGGCTCAGACCCAACCAACTATAATAATCTTCGTCCTATCTCAAAATCTTCCCTTTATTTCTAAAATTCTTGAAAAAATAGTGTCTGTTCAACTCCATGCTTTTCTTACCCTTAACTGTCTTTATGACCTTTCCGTCTGGTTTCGCCCCTCCCATAGTACTGAAACTGCCCTTATAAAAATCACCATGATCTCCTCAACTGCTGATTCCGGACTCATCTCCATCCTCATCCTCCTCGATCTCAGTGCAGCCTTTGATACCATTTCTCACTCATTCTCCTCAATAGACTTTCTTCCTCGGCATCTCTCACACCCTCTTGACTGGTTCCGCTCATATCTCTCCGACCGCACTCAGTTTATTCAACTCAAATCTTTCACATCCCACCCTTCCCCTGTTACTACTGGCGTCCCTCAGGTTCAGTTCTTGGCCTCCTTTTCATCACCTACCTACTTCCCCTTGGCAATATCTTCCACAAATTCAACATTCATTTTCATTGTTACGCAGACGACACCCAGCTCTATTTATCCAGCACAACCATCCTCGCTCCCCCCCTTGTCCCTTACTAACTGCTTACTTGAAATAAAAGACTGGTTCACCGCGCAAACTTCCATAACCCTTGTATTGTCTTCACTTTCGGAACCCTCTCACAACCCCTTGGGTCACCTTGACCCATGACTTATTTGGAGTTTTAAAAACATAGTGGTCATTTCCAGAATAATTTTCTGATTTGAGCCAGGAAAACATGGTTATCACAGAAAATAAGGTAAAGCCATTGATTTTTTAGTAGGAAAAAAGTACTATACTATTGCTCGTTGAAATGGGTCAATTTGACCAGAATACTATACAAGGG